>NW_027361775.1:44645000-44675000 GCF_039654945.1 Dendrobates tinctorius | reverse complement strand
TGGACATAGCGGTTGGGTCGAGGGTTGGCTTTTTGAGGATAGGCGTGATTGTGGCATTCTTGAAAGCAGAAGGGAAGGTACCGGACATTAGTGATAGGTTGAAGAGGTGGGTTAGGGATGGGATAAGTGTGGTGATGAGGTTGGAGAGGAGGTGGGATGGAATGGGGTCGAGTGCACAGGTTGTGAGGTGCGATTTGGAGAAGAGACAATTAAGCTCCCCTTCAGTGATGTTGGAGAGTGAGGTTATGGGGTTTGGGCATTGGTCTGGTATACAAAGGGGTTGTGGTGGTTGAGTGATGAAGGTTGAGTGGGCATTGGTCTGGTATTCAACGGGGTTGTGGTGGTTGAGTGATGAAGACTTGCCTTGTTTGGTCAATCTTGTTCTTGACGTGTGTGGCAAAGTCCTCAGCAGAGATGAGGGAGGTTGGAGGAGGCAGTGGTGGGCGGAGGAGGGAGTTAAAAGTTTTGAATAACTGTTTTTGGTTGTAAGATAGGGAAGATACGAGGAATGTGAAGTAGGCCTGTTTAGCAGAGGTGAGGGCAGATTTGAAATCGAGTGTTGCCTGTTTGAATGTGGTGAAGTCATCTTGCGAATTTGTTTTTTTCCAGCGCCGCTCTGCAATCCTGGACACTTGCCGGAGCTTTTTAGTGGTGTTATTGTGCCAGGGTTGTCTGTTGGTACGTCGCATTCTGCCATGAACGAGAGGGGCAACCGCGTCAATAGCTGATGCGAGAGTGGCATTGTAGAAAGCAGTGGCACTGTCTGTGTCATGGAGTGAGGATATGGATGCCAGTGGTAGAATAGAGTCAGAGAGCCGTTATGTCAGGATACCCTTCATAAAAAAAGTTAGCATCCAAGGGCTTGAAATAAAGCTCATGATCGAAGTATGAATGATTTATACCACTTCACCGAACATGATTTAATGTCTTCACCAAATCAGATTGCTGAGTACAGGATGTATCTAGAATATAGATGTAATATGTGTGAATCCTGCATTGAGCAGGGGGATGGACACGATGACCCTGGAGGTCCCTTACAAAGCTACCATTCTGTGATTCTACCATAAAAATAATATGGATCATGGAAGTTGTAAGTGTTGGATTCCTTTTCTCTAACAGCAGAATTTGCTTTTAATTACAGTGGCAACCACAGGGGTCCAATTTGCCGACCTCCGCCACGCTCTATAGATTCATCCCCAGACTATCATTACCAGCATCAGCTATGGATATCACAGGAAAGAGCGTCATGGTGGGCAGAAATATGAGAGCTTACAATACTCTATAATATTAGTATATACTCTATATATTTTGTCTATATAATGTCAGCAGTAGAACAGCCCAGGCTGCCCAATGTCCATGGTGCTGGAAGAGCATCGAGCTCAGAAAGTTTGACGGAGTGTGTGACCTGCGTCCTAGATCCCATATATTACATATACTGCGGCTGAGCCTCTATTCTTTGATCTGGTCTGATATAAACCGCACATATATATATTTTTATATATCTCATAATGATCAGTGAGAAGCACAGTAATGGACAGTCTGTTATCGGGGAAACTCTGCTGACAATAGTAATGCAAGTGTACATCTATATAACAGATCACTTCTATTATCTAATACCGTATATAAAGCTCAATGTGGGTGTGTGTATGTATGTATGTATGTCCGGGATTGGCATCTGCACCGTCGCAGCTACAGCCACAAAATTTTGCACAGCCACACGTCTGGACCCCGAGAGCGTCATAGGCTATGTTGTGAGGCAAAAATTTAACCCCGCGTGTTCCAATTCACTAAACAATTTTGCCCCTATCTACATAATGGGGGAAAAAGTGAAAGGAAAAGTGTTGGAGGAAAATTGACAGCTGCCAGATTTGAACAAGGGGGACTTAAAGAATGAGAGCGATGGCGCCAAAGAGTATATACCGTACAGGTGCTAAGGTGGGGCCCTGACATGGGATACTCACCACACACGGGGATATGAACACACACACAAAATGCGCCACACACTACCACGTGCTTCAACACATATACCACCCTCAGCACACATTTCACCACACATACACCACCCTCACCACAGAAAAGTCGAAGCACAAAAGTCGCCACTCAAACTCGCCACGCTGTCCCAGAGCTGTTTAAAAGATGAAAAATGAGCTGTGATTGGTTGCTATCAGCAACAGTTTTCTTTGTAGACAGTTGTGGTAACTGAGGCCTGTTATTCTTTTTTTATTTTTTTTAAATTCTTTATTTACAAGTTTAAACCACACCATAAGACAGAACATCGTTTTACAAATACAGATGGTTAAAGATTGCTTTGACGTCGGTCCAAGGTGTTAAAAAAATAATAACTCGGGGAAAAACAAGGGGGGGAGGGAAAAGTGGGTGGGAAAAAGGAAGAAGAAGAAGGGAAGGGAAAAGAGGGATACATAATAGCAAACAATAACAATAACATCAACACAAAGCAGTCGTCGGCATCGACACTAGCAATAAATGAGTGTATTATAAAAATAGAGTAGGTGAACAGTGTTATAAGTAACCTTGGAACCAGCTACCCCAAAATCAAGGCCATCAGGTCTAAGTAAGATTCATGTATTATCCGATCTCTCGCCTCGAGGATTATCCCCCAGATATCTAGTCCACGGGGCCCAGGTCAACACATAAGATTTGTGGTTGAAGACCTCCCAGCTAGACAGCTCCTCCAGACGAGAAATCTGATTTATCTTACCATGCCACTCCTCCAATGTGGGGGGAGCGACATCTTTCCAATGAACAGCTATCAGTTGTTTTGCAGCACTTAGCATCAATGGGAGTAGGCCATGTTTTTTTGGTAAGAAATCCTTTGATGGGCACGAAAGAAGAACCTCCGTAGCACTGAGATTGGTCTTTATTAACTGTAATTTCTTGAGAACTAGCTCGACACCGTCCCAAAAATGTCTCAATTTGGGACAATCCCAAAATATGTGTGTATGATGTCCTCCAGGGTTGAGGCATCTCCAACAAGCATCATTATCAGCAAGACCCCTCTGAAAGAGCTTCGCGGGAGTCCAATGCCACCTGGTCAATATCTTATAAGAATTTTCTTGCAAAAGAACACACCTGGAAAATCCCCGTGCACTAGATAGCATTCTAGATACTTGTTTCTCTGTGAACGTAGTATTAAGTTCCATTTCCCAGGAGTAAATAAATGAGGGCTTAAAATGTACTCCCGGAGAGATCAGATGTGAGTAAATACGAGACAGGATTTTTAGCCGTGGAAGCGGGAGTTTGATCATAATATCTAACCAGGACCAGTTCGATTTGGTCGGGAATTTCTTCCTAAACTGTAGAAGCGTACGTCGAATGTGCTGGCACTGAAGAAAATTAGTTGGTTGACTCATTGCATTTGATGGCCAAACTCCTCCCTGTAATATTTTATTACCGTAAAAACTATTCAATGTATCTCTAGGGAGGGTAAACCACAGATTATAAGGATCCTGAAAATCAGAATCCAATAAAAACGGTATTGAGCTAATCGGCGTTAATGTCGAAGGAAAAGTGTACTCCGGTAATTCCCCCAACATCAATCTTTTGATACGTAATGTAGTAGAAGTTATCTCATCCAGTCTAAGAGTAACCGGTGGTTTAGCCCTAGTCCATAGATAAGGCAAACCCCTCGGGCCCAGCAAAGCCAGGTCGACACAAGCTCCCTCCCCACCCTCAGTGCAAGACACTACCTTTAACCATCTGCCAAGGTGGATTTCCTTATAATATACCAGGGGGTCTGGAACTCCCAATCCACCAGAGGAGACTGGGTAAGTAAGAAGCCTATAAGGCAACCTAGCCGGTTTAGATTTCCAGATAAATTTTCCTATTAGTGACTTTAATGACCCAAAAAAGGTCAGGGGTATCTGAATCGGTACCATATTCATGGCATACAAAATGATAGGCATAATATATGCCTTAAACACGTTGATGCGACCCAACCAAGATAAAGTGGGTAGGTTATATTTATGCATCAGATTAGTAACTTTCTTCAATAAGGGTATGAAATTACTTTGAAATAAGTTAGTGGGGTCCCTAGTTATGAATATTCCTAAGTATTTAATAGAGCCATTAGCCCAAGAGAAGGGAGTCTGCGTACGAAGAATGGAAAGTTGGGAATGAGGGAGAGTGATATTTAACCCTTCAGATTTGGCTAGGTTAATTTTAAAATTGGAAAGGGAGCCAAACTGTTGAAAAATTTGGAGGATGATCGGGAATGCCTGAGATGGGTTGGATATGAGGAAAAGCAAATCATCTGCGAAAGCTAGCGTTTTAAATGTCCCCGGGCCCACCGACAACCCCCTTATGCGTTGTTCTTGTCTGATGCTTTGTATCAAAGTTGCTATAACCAAAATGAACAAAGATGGGGACAGAGGGCATCCCTGCCTAGTCCCATTGTGAATCTCCAGACTTTTTGATAGGGTGCCATTTATCCTGACCCTGGCCGTCGGTTGGGAGTAGAGAGAGAGGACTGCTGTTATATATTGAGGAGGAAAACCGAATTTAATTAACACCTGCTCCATGAATCTCCAGCACACTCTGTCAAAAGCCTTCTCGGCATCCGTTGACAAGAGTACCAAGGGGACCTGCCGGGTTTTGGCAAACATTATAGACTGTATGACCCTAGTGGAGTTATCTTTCCCTTCCCTACCCCTCACAAAGCCCGCCTGATCCGCATGAATCAATTTGGGTAAAAAGTTGCTTATTCTACCCGCTAGTATTTTAGCCCACAGTTTTATGTCCGCATTAAGTAATGAAATTGGTCTATAGCTGGCGCACAAGTTTGGGTCCTTACCCTCCTTCGGGAGAACCGTAATATATGCCTCCAATGATTGCTTAGGGGGAAGCTGGCTTTTCAAATAGGAATTAAACAAGGTCACCAATTGAGGTAAGAGTGATTTTATAAACTTTTTATAATATATAATGGGGAGACCATCCGGGCCTTGGGCCTTTCCATTTGGAATGGTGGAAAGAGTATCCAAAATTTCTTTAGGGGTAACCGGAGCAGTTAACAAAGTTTGGCCTTCCGGGGTTATTTTAGGTAAAACTAGTGGAGTCAGGAACTCTCTAATTTTTTCTATAGCTTTTATTGGGTCTTGCATACTATCTGGTATGCTTAGATTATATAAGCTGTCATAAAAGGATCTAAACTCCTCGCAATATCAGCGGTCTCGAAAATTGAGGAGCCATCCAGAGTTTTGAGTTGCCTAATAAACGTCCTTTCTTGCTGCTTTTTAAGCAATGAAGACATTAGCTTGCTGCTTTTATTGCCATGGAGATAGAACCTCTGTTTACATGTCATATAGGTTTTGGCCGATTGGATATTTAAAAGATTTTTTAGCGAATTTCTTAGGTCCGTCAGTTCAGTTAGTGTCTTAGTTACTTGAGATCTCTTATGCAATCTTTCCAAGGAATTCATTTGGTGCAAAATAGACACAACCTGTTTTGTCCTTTCTTTTTTGAGATGGGAACTCAAAGCTATAAATTCTCCCCTCATTACCGCTTTATGTGACTCCCACACCACAGGTATGGATGGGCCAGTGTGCAGATTTGTCTGAAAAAAGAATTCCAGAGTGTCAGTCAGTCTCGTAATGTGGGAATCTGAATCTAATAATGTCTCATTAAGCGACCAAGACCTGGCGGCTGGTCGCGGAAGGGTTTCTATGCCCATGTCGAGAAAAATAGGAGCATGGTCCGATAGTGTGATAGCGTCTATGGTCGCATTTTTGACTAATGAGAGGTTAGTTGTTTGTGTCAATATATAGTCAATTCTATGATAGCTGCCACACGGATGGGAATAAAAAGTGTAGTCTCTGCCCGAAGGAGAGAGTGTCCTCCAGGGGTCTATCAAGTGTAATTCTTGAAAAGAAAGGTGTAATTTTCTCAGTGCCTTTTGAGAAAGGGTAGACTTGCCCGTGGAAGTATCCAAAGATGGATTAAGTGGTACATTAAAATCTCCCCCCATCAGCAATAAACCTTCAGTAAATAGTTTTAAGGTATTCATTGTCCTGCACAGCCATCCAATCTGATTCCTGTTTGGGGCATATAAGTTACATAAGGTAACTTTGGTGTTAGCAATAAGGCCCTTCAGTATAATATACCTTCCTTCAGAATCTGAAAGGCAATCATGCAAGACAAAAGGAACATTTTTTTTAATAGCAATACTCACTCCTCTAGATGCCGACCCACCTGTACTATGATACCAGGTCGGATAACGAGATCTGGACATGTCTGGTACTCTCCCCGCTTTGAAATGTGTCTCTTGTAGAAGGATCACACTAGCCTTTTTTGCATGCAGAAGGTTCAATACCTGATTTCTCTTACACGGGGAGCGTAGCCCCTTTACATTATACGAAGCCACTACTATAGTGGCAAATTTTTCCTTGTCACCCATAGTAAATTAGATGTAGCAAAAGAAAAAATAAATGATAAAGTGTCCCATGCCGACAGCCCCAAAAAAAATACAAGATGCAAGGTAAAATAACAGTAACCAATAGATAACAATAACCAACTACCTGCCTGCGGCAGGAGCAGGGGGACCAACATGCCCCCCATGACAGAGCAGGGAATCGCATCCCCAACACACGAGTAGCACATGTTAGCTTGTACGGCAGTTAAATGAAAGCGTCAACACCTAGGCAGGTGCCAATCAAGGCAAACTAAAGTGATCCAAAACATTGCAAAGTTAAACCAAAACTACTGGGTCCAAATGTAAGAAAATGCGACTAGACCCAATAAAACAAAATTCAGGGGGGCATCTCTTTTCTTGCCCCAGATTTCCCTCTCTTAGGGGGCATGCGTCTCTTCACTGAGGCACAATCCCCCTGACCTCCTGTATAAGCGTTGATAGGAGGAGGTGTGCGAAGATCCATATCCAAAGGTAGCCATGAAGGAATATCAATAGAAGCAATGTCAAAAGTGTCCCATATTTTGCTTAAGTCTTCGGGACTTCTCACTGTTACTTGTTTGCCGTCTCCATTTACCGATATTCCAAACGGAAACAGCCATTTATAGAGAATTTTACGCGAGCGTAGTATTTCCAATAAGGGTCTCAGGATTTTTCTCTTTGCAAGGGTCGACGGCGCAATGTCCTGGTAGAGTTGTATGGCAGATCCTTCGTAGGCGAGATTTTTAACATCCCTTGAAGCTGACAAAATAACATTGGTGTCCACATAACTCAACAAGCCGCAGATCACATCCCTCGGGGGTTCAGAGGGCTTAGGCCTGGGTCTGAGCGATCTATGGACCCTCTCAATTAAAATTTGATAGCATTTTTCTTGCGGAATTAGGAGGGCAAAGATTTCTTTTGTGGATTTTTCCAGTATTTCTGCAGAAACCCTTTCAGGCAATCCTTTAATCCTTATATTTTTTCTGCGGCTTCTGTTCTCTTGATCTTCCAAGGCCAGAAGAGAGTTATTAAGCTGTGCTCTGTGGTAGTCCAAATGGTCCCTCATGGCATTAGAGTGGCTAATGAGAGAGGACTGAGATGCTTCAAGGGACTCCACTCTGTTACCAATATGTGACAGATCAGCTCTCATACCAGATATCTCTCTAACCAAAGGTTTTAATGCTTGGGTCAGAAGTTTTTTAAATACTGATCTAGAGAACTTCCCTGAGTCTGAGTGGGTAATGTCGCTGCCTGAGATATCTTCACTTGAGTCCGAGTCCTCGACCCGTTCCTCTACCTCAGCATTTGTATGTAGCTTTTTTGGTGTGGGACTAGCCGACCCAGGTTTATTTTTCAAAAATTTCTCCATTTCGCTTTGCCTGCCCTGATGCACCCCAGTATCCAGCGGTTTTGCACGCTCTTTATTAGATTTGACCATAATGTTGAATTAAAGCGTGCATTTAAATCACTCCTCATGCATTTAGGGAAAGTCTATTAATGCATGTTCATAGGTGAAGATGACCTCATGCGTCTTAAAAGGTGGAGCGCTGGCATTAGTAAATAAGGCCCTGATATGGTGCCCTAAATATAGTGTGTCTCACTGCTGTGGTATGGGATCAGGCCGGTCTTAGCGTCTCTGGAAAGGGGGAGCAGTACCCCCAAACCCCCAGTCACTATATACAGCAGGAGCGCCCGTCCCAGCCACCAGGAGCACCCAGCACTGCGGCCACCCTCTGATCACCAGCCAGGCTCCTGCGTCCAGCTCACCTCCCTCTCCTCCGGTAAGCAGACCTTCTCCTTCCTTCCTGTAGCGGTCAGCGATCTCTCCTCCAGCATAGAGTAATTATATAATTCACCGCACACTCTTGTGGATTATCATGCCAAATAGTTTAAATTTTATTAACACACAATCTGGGAGCGTAACAGAATAATGCAATGGAAGCGATATAAAGAACGTTTCGGCTCCACCGGATCCTTTATCATACAATCGCTTAATCCAGTGCCATACAAGAGAAGGGTATAGAGAAGAGGGATGAAAATCCCTGTGGTGTCACAGAGACTAGTCATATGCTAAAATCCTTATAAAGGTGCCAGATCACCATCAATGGCTAGTGGGGACCTGCAGGGGTTGCTGTCTAAAGCGGCGCTCCCGCACCTGGCTGAGTCGGCGTGTGTCTCCTCCAGCATAGGCCGCGGCCCTCCACCCCCTCCAACGGCTCTCCGCAGTCTTCTGGCCCACGCCGCTCAGGAAGAAGCAGGAAGACGCAGCAAAGATGGCGCCTGTCCACCTCCGGCGCCAAGACCCGTTCCCCGCGGCCGCTCTCCTCCCAGAGAGCCGCGGTTTCCTCCACGCAGTCCTCCACCACTCTCTCCTGGTCCAGCTCTCTCCGGGGGGCACACAGACACCCCCGTTGGGGTCAAAATAGGGCTCACTTCGTGGCTGGCAGCGGGAGCAACAGCAACACACGTCCTCCCCACAAGCGGTCCAGGCCACGCCCCCTGAGGCCTATTATTCTTATCATTTCTATGGTGTTATCGTCCTTCTGTAAAGCTGGAAATAACACAATTTATTACTGTGCCAACACAGACCACCCTCTGACACAGACTGCAGGGGGAGCCCAGTATCACACAGGATAGGATTAGATACACGGCTCAGCAGTCAGTATCACACAGGATAGGATTAGATACACAGCTCAGCAGTCAGTATCACACAGGATAGGATTAGATACATGGCTCAGCAGTCAGTATCACACAGGATAGGATTAGATACATGGATCAGCAGTCAGTATCACACAGGATAGGATTAGATACATGGCTCAGCAGTCAGTATCACACAGGATAGGATTAGATACACAGCTCTGCAGTCAGTATCACACAGGAGAGGATTAGACACACTGCTCAGCAGGAAGTATCACACAGGAGAGGATTAGATACACGGATCAGCAGTCAGTATCACACAGGAGAGGATTAGATACACGGATCAGCAGTCAGTATCACACAGGAGAGGATTAGACACACGGCTCAGCAGTCAGTATCACACAGGAGAGGATTAGATACACAGCTCAGCAGTCAGTATCACACAGGAGAGGATTAGAGACATGGCTCAGCAGGCAGTATCACACAGGATAGTATTAGATACACAGCTCAGCAGTCAGTATCACACAGGATAGGAATAGATACACGGCTCAGCAGACAGTATCACACAGAATAGAATTAGATACACGGCTCAGCACACAGTATCACACAGAATAGGATTAGATACACGGCTCAGCACACAGTATCACACAGAATAGGATTAGATACACGGCTCAGCAGTCAGTATCACACAGGATAGGAATAGATACACGGCTCAGCAGACAGTATCACACAGAATAGGATTAGATACGCAGCTCAGCACACAGTATCACACAGAATAGGATTAGATACACGGCTCAGCAGTCAGTATCACACAGGATAGGATTAGATGCACGGTTTTTATGTGCAATATAATCATTATAACTTGCTATAACTAACCACAGTTGGTTACTATGCCCAGGCAACGCCGGGCTCTTCAGCTAGTGTACTGATATTATTGGATGTGCTCAGCAACCTCATCATGTTAACACTGTGGTTTTTTCCTTGTTCGCATCATTTTTCATTTGAAGATAAATTAGTCAACCAGGGAAAAAAAGGAGGAACATTCTGTAACTATTATCTCACTACACTCAAGGAATGTGTCATCAGATGAACTCTAGCTGTAGCATAAAGGGTTCTAAAAAGTCGCTTTTCTTATTAACCTCTTCTGCTGTCCTTATAATAATATAAGGCCGGGGTCACACTTGCGAGTGTGATGCGAGAAACTCACACCAGTCTCTTGCATCAATACCCGGCGCTGCCGCCAGCACTCGGGACTGGAGTGTTCTGCTGCATAGAAATACATGCAGCCGCACGCTCCGGTCGGAGTGCCGGTGGCAGTGCCGGGTATTGATGCGAGAGACTCATACAATTTTCTCGAATCACACTCGCAAGTGTGACCCCGGCCTAAGTGTGGTGCTCTGGTAGCAGAGTGTCGCCATACTATCTGTCAGAGCTCTGTCACACTTGTGATTTTTTTTCTTCCTTAGGGACAAAATGAAGCATCACTCAAAATGTAGCTATAATCTGAGAAATGTCTGATGAAGGTCTTATGGACTCACTTTCAGCTGTAGCACTTCCATAGGAAGAAGCGAGTGGGTACATCTGCACTCTAAGGGTATGTGCACACGCTGCAGATTCTGCTTCGGATCCGCAGTGGATTTGGCCTCTGCGGAGCCGCAGCAGTTCCGCAGACAGTGTACAGTACCATGTAAGTCTATGGGATTACAATCCGCAGTGCACATGCTGCGGTTTTTTCACTGCGGAAAAGCTGCGGTTTTAAATCCACAGAAAGAATTGTCCAGGTGTCAAACCGCAGGGGAAAACCGCTGGCCAGTCCGCAGGTCAATTTACCTGCGGTTTTACCTGCGGATCCGCACGGAAAAATCCGCTGGTGAATCCGCAGCGTGTGCACATAGCCTAAATGTGCTCACGACGTTGGATTCGTGATACTTAAAGGAAGTATGTCACCAGGTTTTTGCTATGTAATGAGACCATTATTCCAGCGATGTGTCCCTTGCTGGCCTGCATGCTGTCATTTTGATACAATATAGCATTGCTCAAAATGCTTAGCCCAGTAAAACCCTGCCTACACTATAGTTAAAATCAGTATTGGGAGGTGTGGTTACAAAGAGCAGTTGACTAGGAGGCACAAGACACCTAGTCCTGTAGAGATAACACAGCCTATTAAGTAACATTTCTGGAATCGCAGTCTTTGTACCTACTTACGCTGCTCTCAGATTTCATAGCAAAAACCTCATGACAGATTCCCTTTAAGTTTCTATGAAGACTGTGTGCTGTTCACATACAGACCATTTTGGACCGTGATCAGCACCCTTGGATAGATAATAAAATGAGATGCCCTTCAAGTTATTAGCTCTCACTGTTTTTAAATAATAATTACATTTCAAACCACACAAGTGAAAATTTGAGAATGGGGAATTTTGGAGCTGACTTGCGAATCTAAGGCTAAGGAGTGTTCTGTGATATTGCAATCCATTCACATAACGTCTTGCTGCATAACCCTTTAAAGATGCCCACTTAAAGGAGACCTGTCACCAGATCAAAAGTGGCCAGTTTTTGCTCTTTTTCTATTCTCTATGTTTCCCTAAGTATCTACCCATTATGCGAAATTATATGTTCTGTACTGAGGGGGCGCTGCACAATAAAACTGTGCATGTTGGGCACACTAAATAAAAAGACCCATATCTCAGGCTGTACTGTGTGCATGGAAGCAGTCTGCTGTAGAGGCAAAGATCTTATTGGACTATACCTTCGTAGTCTGATGACACATCGTTTGTGGAATATATGCCCCATTCTTCAGAAAAAAATCACTGTGAAACCATAGGGATAAATAAGACCACAAGAACCTAGAACCTTTTTGACAACCCTTTTATAGATGATAAAATTGGAGCCATTTGTATGAGTCCTCATTCCCTTAGTATCAGTAGCGTATCTAGAGTCCGATGAGCCCCGGTGTAAAATGTGGACCAGTGGCTGCCCCCCTGCATGTTGGTCAGATATTTGGGCCCTTGTAGCGTTCTAAATCCAAGGACGCACATCCACCTGAAGTAGGCGCTGATGTCGGAGGGCCCCCCCACCCGCATGGGTCCGGTTGCAGTCGCACCCTCTGCAACCATGATCGATACGTCACCGCTTAGTGTTTGTAAATATGGACATCAGTACTCGCTCCTATTTTAGTAAGCTATGTTTAGTACTAGGACTTCTTTATGCTTTCTGGAAAGTTTTTCTTTATATGTACTTTGATGCCATGTAACTTCTGTCAGCACAAAGTTTTAAAAGGAGACTGTCAGCCCAAACTAATAGTATGAGCTACGTAGTAAGAAACAGCCCTGATAAAAATGCATCTTTAGTGTTTCAACCACTGCCTCTATTCGGCAGAAATTGAAGTTTAAAGGGAACCTGTCACCAGGTGTTCCCATATAAAGTAGGTCTAGCACCTGTAAGCCCTGTGTGACTGCATTCTAGAATACTGTCTATATGTCCCCAATGTGCTCTCCATAAAACAAAAAATAGCTTTCATTATGCTCACCTACCTGGCGCTCCAGTCTGATGGCCGTTTCTGTTCTTTATCCAGCGCCTCCTCTTTTCTTGATTCATGTGGATGACATGTTCTACATCTACATAATCCACAAAGTGTCCTGCGCAGGTGCACATCTCTGTCCTGCTGACAGTATCGCAAAGTGCTGTAATGTGCATAAGTGGGTAAAGGCCAAAGAGCGTCGGCGCATGCACACTACAATGCTTTGCCCTTAACATGACAGAAAAGTGTGCCTGTGCAGAAATGCAATGCCAATGACACTGTGCGGTTGATGTAGAACGTGTCACCACAGGAAGCGAGAAGAGAGGAGGCACCGGACCAGTTACGCCCATCAGACCGGACCTCCCCATAGGTGAGTATAATAAAAGCTATTTTTTTGTTTTGTGGAAAGAGCATTGGGGACATATAAACAGCTTTCTAAAATACAATTGGCCCTACTGTATATGGGAAACCCTTCTGACAGGTTACCTTTAATCACATATGCTACTAAGAGCGTTCAGTGCACCCTGGGTGTGGCCAAGAGGCTCAGTCCTACCCACTGTCTATACAAACTCTGCCTGCAATCACTGACTGGTGACTGACAGCCTGGGCTTGCACTGTCTGCAGAGAAAGCTCAGGCAAGCCAGCATTGTCAGTCACCAGTAAGTGAGGGTAGGCTTGTAAAACCAGTGGGTGGAATGGTGCAATAAACATTTTAGCCACATCCAGTGTGCATTGAGCTGCTTAATTAGTACATTTTGATTTCATCTTCAGTTTCTGCATAAAGGAGGCAGTGATTAGAAGATTAATGGTGTGATTTTTGTATTAGCTATATCCCCTATGTAAGGAGGTGATGGGGATCCTCTAATGCTTCCCTTTCTCTGGTCTGTTAATTGTGTGCGGTTCCCTAATAGGAGCTAGCAGTAGTAGAGATAGTTATTAGAAGTGTTAGTTTAGGTACAGGCAGCATAGGGGTTTTCCCATTGGGGAGAAGTTAGAGCAGTGCAGTGCAGAGCAATTGAATATAGGAGAGATACTTCCTGGTTAGGCAGCAAACCCCATCAGTCTTGCCCAGGGCAAGGAGTATGGAGCAGCAGTGAGAGAGACAGTCTGCCAGCCGTGGGGATATAGCTGCTATGGCAGGGAGGGGCCCCAGGCTGAGAGCCGTGCAGGCGTTCACCAGCAAAGACAGGACCATTCCAAGAAGGATCCGGGGTCTACAACCGGGGCAGGTGAAACTGAGATGGCGAACTTGGCACCTTTTCCCATTGAAGCCAAAATAGGGGATGGTAGGAAGCTGGTGGGACTGAAGACACAGATGGGACAGGGATTGTCCAGAAGCGAAGCAGGAATTGCCAGAAGAGAGATAGAGTTATCAGGAAGAATAGAGGCTGCTGGAAGGCAGAGAAAGCTAGAGATATGCTCCTGTGCATGCATTGTGCTGCATGTGTGATGAATACCCTACTGTTCAGTAAAGTTAAACTGTTGGAAAAGAGTAATGTCTCTAAGGTGGTTTGTGAAGCTCAGGAATGTGGAGCCGGAGTGACAGAAGCCGAGGGGACTCTGACAGTAACCGTGAGTGAACTGCTGCACATGCAGCAGAAGTGACATTATATTTCATCTGAGGGAGGTCAGGGTGTGGGAACCATACAGTCCATTACGACTACTACCCTGTCTGCCTTACAGCTATGTACATGTCTATGTGCTTAGTTTTTATTGTCAGTTTTGGCTGACACACTTCCTTTAACCCATTAACGACATATGATGTATACATCCTCAGTCGTGTATACCCCTTTGATACGGCCTCTGGCACTGAGAGTGCATCTTTACTGGTACATGACAGCTGATTTCATCAGATGTCATGTGCCCCTAACAGTTGCAGGTGGAATTGTATGCATTCAAAAAATAAGGCCTCACGTAGCCCCAGATCCTGAAAAATGGAGGCGCTGCAGGTCTTGTAAAATGGTGGCATTTTTTTTTTTTTAACAAACATTTGATTTTTTTTTCACCACTTAAATGAAAACTACATGTTTGGTATCTGCGAACTCGTAATGACATGGAGAATCATAATGGCAAGTCAGAACTAGCATTTAGTGAACATGCAATTTCACCGCTTTTGGAATTTTTTTCCCGTTTCCAGTAACATAATATGGTAAAATCAGTGGTGTTGTTAAAAAGTACACCTCATCCAGCAAAAAACAAGCCCTTAAATGGCCATATTGATGGAAAAATAAAAAGTTATGGTCCTGGGAAGAAGGGCAGCAAAAAAATAAAAACTAAAAAAGGGAAAATGGCCCTTTGTGAAGGGGTTAATAGAAAGTCCCCAGTTGGAATGCTTTCCTGGTGGAACACATTCCTTTTTCTATTTACAAAACTGTACAGAGAAAATGTGGTTGTGAAAGGAGTCTTGTGTCCTGTAGGTACAAATTTTATATAGTGATGCATAGTTTGAGTTTGATAAGTCGTCAACTTCTTTCATGTCTAGATATTTGCTTCCTCCATGAAGTATTTGATCTAAGGAACAGCTACTTGGAATATGACCACAAAATATTTTCCAGTCTTCAATAGTGATCCAGACTCACTTTATGAGTATCTGCGCTAAAAAGCAGCTCCAAGTAAAATGAACTGCATCTTCTATGTATCTGCAAAACCTAATATATTATTCAATAAAAACCCCCTCCACATGATGACCTGCTGGCCATTTCCAACATGAAAGGATCTGCGTTATCGTTAACTTGAATTGTTTAATCATGTTAAGATGAGAATGTCGCTATAGTTATGTTACTGTTACTACATCGAGTTGTGGAATCCAAAAAATCTCATAAACTATGGAAGAAATTATTAGCATTTCTATTGGGAAATAGTGCCCTTATCTCTGCGGCTTCTCCTCTGAAGTGTTATATGAGCAAGCCACCCCTTAGTTCTGTGTCTGGAGATCACACTTTGTCAACACTATATAAATCCTACTTTTCGGTTATAATATTGTCGTTTAAGCTGTTTTATGCTTGTTTCTGAGAAATATAGGCAACAGCTGCAGTAA
Source organism: Dendrobates tinctorius (assembly GCF_039654945.1). NCBI lineage: Eukaryota > Metazoa > Chordata > Amphibia > Anura > Dendrobatidae > Dendrobates > Dendrobates tinctorius. Next base: position 44,659,403 of record NW_027361775.1, on the reverse strand, counting down.
TAGCACCCAGCTATTTCAGTAATACAGAGGTGTTACCTTCAAACTTGTGAAAACATTCACCCGTTGTGGTCAGTGATGTAGCTTAAAGCTTGTGGGCCCCAATGCAAAATTTCCCACATGGCCCTCAACTATCACTGGTCTTTGATAGTAATAGTCTTTTCCAATGGGGCAAAGGGTAGTAGGCTCCAGGGCCTGGGTGCACTTGCAACGCTTGCACCTATCATAGTTACACCTCTGCTTGAGGGGGACCATGCCCCCGAGTTCTTCTAGATGTGCAATGGAAAATCTTCCGTTCTAAAATCGCTGCACAGCTAGGCAAGTTTTTCATTTTCCGTTTCTAGGACTGCATAAAAATGTAATGTTTTTCCTGCATAATTGCAAAGTTGTACATATTTTTATTACATAGGTAAATTTCAAAGACTTTTATTTAAAAGGGGTGTCCTATCTTCTCTCTTCCTGTCTGGTTGCATGTTATTCCACGTGTAAAGTGCCCAAGCGAGGTAGTCGTGGGCAAATTGCTGCTCCCACTGGCTCTGGCACTCTACACACAATACATGTTCCCTTCCCGGTGTGCAGCTGTCTGTGACATGCATCACGCTTACTTCTGGCCTGCAGGCCTTGGTTGGCTCCAGGTTTCTCTCTTCTGGAACCTTGGTTGGGAGCAATCAATCCAGGGGACACAGGTTTTGTAAAAACAATCAAACTTTTACTGAATAATTGTCAGTCTTTACAAACAGGCATATAGGATAAGGCCCAACGGGTTGTCATCTTTCTCACAGGTATCGGACACAACTTCAGCCCTGATTCTTGGTATAGGTAGTGTGTCCCTCTTACTATCTTCACTAGCAATAGGAATTCTTCTCCACCGCTAGCAGTTCACCTGGATTGCAACAGCTCCTGCCTCATAGAGTTTGAGTCAAATTTTACAGGCTGAGTGCAACCCAAAGTCCCCGACATCCATCTCGAGGTTCACCCACGCCGATAGATGGAATCACATAGAAGGGTATTTTTGGCAATGTACTGCCCCAAATATTAGGCCCACGTTGTCCCTAGCAGCCCAATGCATGAGACTGCTACTGTCACTTCAGACTACTGCACTGAACTGTCTCTTCCCGAACTTGGCAAGTTGTAGTGCAGCAAAATGGAAATCCTTTAGATCTTCCCCTATGCACCGCAGGCGCTGCCCAATTTCTAGTGTATTTCTTATGTAATCCTGCATATATTGGCCCTTATTTAGCTTAGACTGATACTGCTTTCTCATTAAATAGAGATTATTGCTGAGATTTATCTTTTTATGCACTTTCTGCAGCTGTTCCCTCATTTCTTTTGCAGTTTCACATTTAGATACATACACAGTCTGATCATCATTTATACTGAATGAGATGGTGATTTGTGCTTTTTGATCCTTCTCTACCCAGTCTTCTGGTAGTGGGTCTGGTCTAGACTCCTGTGTGTGTTTCCAAGCTCTTTCTCTTATCAGCAGTATATTTACCTTGAATTGGATTGGTACTTCTGGTTAGTCAGATGTGGAATTGTGAACTTCACAGAGTTGCTGCTGGTGGCCATCTTTGCTTCTTTTTATTAGTACATTGTTATTCTATGTCCTCTGGTATGTTCTCTGTGGTTTTTGGTTTCTGGACCATTAACCTGTTGGCAGCAGATAAATCTCTGTACTGTCCAACCGTTCAACAGTGAATATATGTTTATTCAGGAACAAAGATAACACAGCTTACAACTGGTATTTCTCATAGCTTAGGATCTTAGCATCTTGTCTGTCAGCTTGCAAAGTGAAAACTGTGCTTCAGCTATACACACACAGTGAGCAGAAACTTCTTGTTTGTTTTTTTAAAAAGGGAATCTGGCACCCAATGGGTCGCTTTTAAGCTATTACTATTGGCATACAGGTAATAGAATGTGTGGTGTATGGAAGAAATCCATCCCTCCACTCTTAATTACAATACCACCCCCCTCCCATGCACAGCACACTGCACTGTGCAGCACCATAATCCAGCGCATGCGCCATGCCCTTGCGCGGTTATGGATACATTCTATGGGCAGTGTTTTTATCCTGCTTTTGCACAGGCGTAGTTATTAGCAATATAACACTTGCTGGAGACAGAAACTTTGCACTATTAAACAGTTGTAAATAGTATGTGTTGCAATATATACAATAATAAGCATTATTTCAACATTTACTCAGCATCAAAGTGCCTTTACATTAAATACCATTAGCTTGGGGTATAAAATCCTGATGACCGGTTCTCTTTAAGGATATATATTTAAGTGATATTATAATATAATGATATTGTAGGTAGATGAGGCTGGGCAGCTAGATATGTGTAATAGATTATTTTACCATATATTGTGTTAATATGTCATGATAAGGTAATATAGCCCCAGATGTAATTCTATAAAGTGAGGAAAGAGTAATAACATCATACTGCTTCTGCTGGAAGTGAAATATCTATAGTCTTCAGGCTATGACATCCCAATGTAACCTTCAGACAGATAACATTTAGATGAAAAGTTTCCATAGATGTAAATTATGATGTTATTTTTTTGTAGATGACATCATGGTATTTTCTGCCAGGAAAGTTCTGTTTGTCCCCTCATAAAACTTGCCTTTGTACAATAGATGTACAAATGATGCTGGTGCCAGCTCTTGTTTGGCTATGCAGATGTAACATTTCCACATGAAGGGGCGTTATTTACACTTTTCTATGACCTTTGTTTCTATGTTTTTCCATGTTGTCAAGTAGTAAAAAAAAAAAGATGTGGAAAATTCTCAAACATTTCCTGCTGCATACTTGATAATTTGTTTGTATTTTTGAGATTTGTAATACTAAAGTGATTTTAAAGAAAACATTGAAATTAGTAATAGTCCAAAAGACGTCTGTCTCCTGCTGCCTGCTGAGCAGCAACTAGAGAAGTACAGCAAACCTATATATTTCACTGATTAAATTGCTGGTTCAGTACTTTTTTTTATCTACAAAACACCAGCACATTAGGGTCTCTTTCCAATCATATGAACATTTGGCTGCTGTAGCCTATCATTGGCCTCATTGGTCACTTGCCATCACCTGAGGAAGCAAGGAGACTCTCAGTGAGTCTGGGCAGCAGTATGAGAAGGGCGTTTGGGGATCGGTAGGTGAAAACCATATTATTTGTTACTTTTAGACAGTGCTGTAATGTTTTCTTTATAAATGCAAAAAGTAGTGGACAACACATTTTAATTGAATAGGTATGTTGTTGTGAACTCATTTTCTGGTCTGCCTCTGGTTCCTGGTGAGGGAACTGTTTGTGCTGACAGAGGAGTCGTGAGTTCTATTTCCGGGCTCCCTCTGGTGGTGGCAGGAGGTAATGAAGCTGATCTAATTAACAGAGACCTGCCACCTGATAATGAGGACAACGATTGGACATCTGGAGTCTCAGACTGGATTTAAGACAGCCGACTTCCTATTCCCATGCTGGTGATTTTTTCCTGCCTCCTGAGGTCTTGGTTTCCAGCTCATTTCCTGTCTTATCAAGCTAAGCTTTCTCTGCTAATGTTCACATTTAATTTGGTTTTGCCTATTCAGTTTTTGTGTGGTCAGCCAGCCCCGGCTGGGGCTGTGCTGAATTTCCACTCTTATGTTACTGTATGTGCCAGTTTGCTTTTTGTCCCTTATTAGATTGGTCACTTTTTGCTCTGTTGTCAGAATATGCCAGAGTGCTGATATAGTGGGTGAAGTGTAGTAACTTCAGGGTTTTTTTTGCTATCAGAAGTGTTGGACATTTTTTGCAGGGTTTTTTGGTGTGATTGCAGACAGTATCTTTCCTTTCCTGTCCTTTCTACTTAGTGTGGGTCCCATCGTTTGCTCCAGGGCTGTGGAGTCGGAGTCGTGGAGTCGGAGTCGGTGCTCACTTTGGTGGAGTCGGTATAAAATGGACCGACTCCGACTCCTAAAATATATAATAAATTGGGTACAGTAGTTCAATGCAGAATGTGCTGAATATTTTTTCATAGGAATTTGAGAAAGTTATGAAATGTCCTATAAATGACTGTTCTATTCCTGATATAAGGCTACATTCACACACAGCTTTTTGCGGCGTTTTTTGAGGATACGTTTTTCAGCTGCAAAAGCAGATCAGCTTTTTAAAAAACCGCATCACCTGAAAGGTTTTTGAGCTCATAGATAATGTTTTCAATAGCAAAAGCAGATTAGAAATCTGCTATATCCATCCATCTATCCATTTATCCATATCTGTCTATCTATATCATATCTGTACCAAAAAGAATGAAAGCCGGATAGCACACAGACTAACACTCCTTTTTTTTTAGTACCAGTCAAGTACACCTCATAGCTACCCAAAAGGACGCCCAGGACAGGCATTGCTCGTCTTCAGTAACACATCAACATCAATTGATAGTTGGAATAAATAGACTGCATTCATCACCACCACATCTTCTTAAGGTGCAGGCTTTATTTTCAAGTGTAGGGGTGTGAAGTATGAGGTTCTGCAGCAGCTGTGGTGTGCAGTATGAAATTCTGCAGAACAGTATGAGGTTCTGCCCCCCCCCAGGTTTGATCCTGGCTACGCCCATAGTGTGAATGTAGCCTGAGGATCTAGGCTTTATCTTAGCCAAGATAAGTCATATTGTGTGTGTGTGTGTATATGTATATGTATATATACACTCACTGGCCACTTTATTAGGTACACCTGTCCAACTGTGTGTTAAGACTTAATTTCTAATCAGCCAATCACATGGCGGCAACTCAGTGCATTTAAGCATGTAGACATGGTCAAGACAATCTCCTGCAGTTCAAACCGAGCATCAGTATGGGGAAGAAAGGTGATTTGAGTGCCTTTGAACGTGGCATGATTGTTGGTGCCAGAAGGGCTGGTCTGAGAATTTCAGAAACTGCTGATCTACTGGGATTTTCACGCACAACCATCTCTAGGGTTTACAGAGAATGGTCCGAAAAAGAAAAAAAATCCAGTGAGCGGCAGTTCTGTGGCCGGAAATGCCATGTTGATGCCAGAGGTCAGAGGAGAATGGGCAGACTGGTTCGAGCTGATAGAAAGGCAACAGTGACTCAAATTGCCACCCGTTACAACCAAGGTAGGCAGAAGAGCATCTCTGAACGCACAGTGCGTCGAACTTTGAGGCAGATGGGCTACAGCAGCAGAAGACCACACTGGGTACCACTCCTCTCAGCTAAGAACAGGAAACTGAGGCTACAATTTGCACAAGCTCATCGAAATTGGACAGTAGAAGATTGGAAAAACGTTGCCTGGTCTGATGAGTCTCGATTTCTGCTGCGACATTCGGATGGTAGGGTCAGAATTTGGCGTAAACAACATGAAAGCATGGATCCATCCTGCCTTGTATCAACGGTTCAGGCTGGTGGTGGTGGTGTCATGGTGTGGGGAATTTTTTCTGGGCACTCTTTGGGCCCCTTGGTACCAATTGAGCATCGTTGCAATGCCACAGCCTACCTGAGTATTGTTGCTGACCATGTCCATCCCTTTATGACCACAATGTACCCAACATCTGATGGCTACTTTCAGCAGGATAATGCGCCATGTCATAAAGCTCGAATCATCTCAGATTGGTTTCTTGAACATGACAATGAGTTTACTGTACTCAAATGGCCTCCTCAGTCACCAGATCTCAATCCAATAGAGCATCTTTGGGATGTGGTGGAACGGGAGATTCGCATCAGGGATGTGCAGCCGACAAATCTGCGCCAACTGTGTGATGCCATCATGTCAATATGGTCCAAAATCTCTGAGGAATGCTTCCAGCACCTTGTTGAATCTCTGCCACGAAGAATTGAGGCAGTTCTGAAGGCAAAAGGGGGTCCAACCCCTTACTAGCATGGTGTACCTAATAAAGTGGCCAGTGAGTGTATATATATATATATATATATATATATATATATATATATATATATATATATATATATTCACTCAGTACAGACCAAAAGTTTGGACACACCTTCTCAAAGCATTTTCTTTATTTTCATGACTATGAAAAATTCACTCTGAAGGCATCAAAACTACTATGAATTAACACATGTGGAATTATATAATTAACAAAAAAGTGTGAAACAACTGAAAATACGTGTTATATTCTAGGTTCTTCAAAGTAGCCACCTTTTGCTTTGATTTCTGCTTTGCACACTCTTGGCATTCTCTTGATGAGCTTCAAGAGGTAGTCACTGGAAATGGTTTTCACTTCACAGGTGTGCCCTGTCAGGTTTAATAAGTGGAATTTCTTGCCTTATAAATGAGGTTGAGACCATCAGTTGTGTTGTGCAGAAGTCTGGTGGGTACACAGGTGATAGTCCTACTGAATAGACTGTTAGAATTTGTATTATGGCAAGAAAAAAGCAGCTAAGCAAAGAAAAACGAGTGGCCATCATTACTTTAAGAAATGAAGGAATTGGGAAAACTTTGAAAGTGTCCCCAAGTGCATTGGCAAAAACCATCAAGCGCTACACAGAAACTGGCTCACATGAGGACCGCCCCAGGAAAGGAAGATAAAGAGTCACCTCTGCTGCGGAGGATAAGTTCATCCTAGTCACCAGCCTCAGAAATCGCAGGTTAACAGCAGCTCAGATTAGAGACCAGGTCAATGCCACACAGAGTTCTAGCAGCAGACACATCTCTACAACAACTGTTAAGAGGAGACTTTGTGCAGCAGGCCTTCATGGTAAAATAGCTGCTAGGAAACCATTGCTAAGGACAGGCAACAAGCAGAAGAGACTTGTTTGGGCTAAAGAACACAAGGAATGGACATTAGACCAGTGGAAATCTGTGCTTTGGTCTGATGAGTCCAAATTTGAGATCTTTAGTTCCAACCACCATGTCTTTGTGCGACGCAGAAAAGGTGAACTGATGGACTCTACATGCCTGGTTCCCACCGTGAAGCATCGAGGAGGAGGTGTGATGGTGTGGGGGTGCTTTGCTGGTGACACTGTTGGGGATTTATTCAAAATTGAAGGCATACTGAACCAGCAGGGCTACCACAGCATCTTGCAGCGGCATGCTATTCCATCCGGTTTGTGTTTAGTTGGACCATCATTTATTTTTCAACAGGACAATGACCCCAAACACACATCCAGGCTGTGTAAGGGCTATTTGACCAAGAAGGAGAGTGATGGGGTGCTACGCCAGATGACCTGGCCTCCACAGTCACCAGACCTGAACCCAATCGAGATGGTTTGGGGTGAGCTGGACCGCAGAGTGAAGGCAAAAGGGCCAACAAGTGCTAAGCATCTCTGGGAACTCCTTCTAGACTGTTGGAAGATCATTTCCAGTGACTACCTCTTGAAGCTCATCAAGAGAATGCCAAGAGTGTGCAAAGCAGTAATCAAAGCAAAAGGTGGCTACTTTGAAGAACCTAGAATACAAGACATATTTTCAGTTGTTTCACACTTTTTTGTTAATTATATAATTCCACATGTGTTAATTCATTGTTTTGATGCCTTCAGAGTGAAACTACAATTTTCATAGTCATGAAAATAAAGAAAACTCTTTGAATGAGAAGGTCTGTCCAAACTTTGGTCTGTACCGTATGTATGTAATCGATATTATACAGTGTATTACATATTTACAATTTATTAGTTTTTTGTGCTCTAAAGTTGTATTCCAATAAATAGATATTATGTTCTATCTAAATATCTTGATTATTGTATCATATAAATGATTAAATGGATGTTCACATTGTACTACAATAATTTTTTCACTTAAATATAAGCAATATATGTGGGAGTCAGAGTCGTGGAGTCGGTGTAAGGGAAATTGAGGAGTCGGAGTCGCAGGTTTGGCTTACCGACTCCAAAGCCCTGGTTTGCTCAGCCTATTTTCCTACCTGTGTTTGTGCTTTCATCTTGTTCACCATCAATACATGTGTGGGGGCTGTCTATTCCTTTGGGGTCTGCTCTGGGGCAGTTTAGATTTCCCCTTTTCTTGCTTTAGGCTTATTTAGTCCTCCGGCTGTGACGAGGCATCTAGAATCATCGTATGTATGCTCCACGGCTGCTGTTGGTTGTGTGGTTAGGATCAGGGGTCTGCAATCCGCGTAGTTACCAACCTCTCTGGTTTTCTATGACTTAGCTTGGTTTTGTTTTCCTCTTCGGTGACCCAATCATAACAGTATGTTGTCCAAAGTAGCAGTGCTGCTTAAAAGAGTTGGATCACAAAGTGAACACCTTCTTAAATAGAAGGTCCAATCCTAATCACAGTTGGTCTTGCTTCTCTTCTTGCAGAGTGTGACCATACATTGTGTTGGTACAGTCAAAAATGTAGTATTACATGCCGGTCATTTAAATGGCCAACAATGTAATACTATGAAACCTCAGGTCTGCCAGAATGGGAACTATTCTGCCAGTATGTTCTCTGCTGTGGCTTTCATATTCGAGATACCTGATAGTTACCTAATGGGAAGAGCTGAGTTTGAAGTTTGTGCATGGTGCAGTGTATGCATTCTGTACAAGGAAGGAAAAAACGCTATAGCTTAATAAAGGGACATAAAAAGTCTAGTGAACTTAACTAGAAAACTTAAGCTCAGTGCACATTACATGTAATCCTTATGATTTGCTTATACCTTAGGAAAAGCTCCAAGCATATATGCGAGACATATATCAATTGGGCCTCAATTACCTTGGGATACACATTTTTTATCTTACAATCTGGGCAGCTTTTATGCCCTGGATTTTTTTTCACATGCTGCAGAGCACTCAGTTTACACCAGGGGTGCAACCACGTCACTGGTCTGTACTGTCAATCTTCAGGAGAGTACAGCCCTACTGGCAAACATGAAGCTCACAGGCTGGGAAGCGCTGTGCTCCTGAAGAAAGAAGGTGAGACAAACCATATATGCAATATTTTAATATGGTTTTAATTTTTTAAATTTATTTAAACATAAGGGATCATATAGAACCTTTTAACAATGATGCTTGATGGCGAAAGGAGTCCTGAAATCTTACCTGTTAAAGTATCAGATTACGCTTACAGCTGTCCTGGCAAACTACAGTATAGCTTAGATGGTTAGTATACAAAAAGATCATATAATGAAAGGTCATTCACAACCACAGCTCATTGTCACCTTATATATCTGTAAAGAGAAAGTGCACCTGATTTTTGGTGAACACTTTTCCTGTCTTATAAAAGTTTTTCGTTGACATAGAGTTTGGAAACATGCAGTATTCATTGTATTTTTGCTGTTTCTCTAAGGCCGCAATGTCCCTTATGTCCAACCATAGCATGAGTGGTAGTTCATAGGACATCTGCTCTTTAATCAAAAGCTTCAGCTTCCTCTTTTAAAGACAAGTTTTCAAAAACCACTGGGATATATTTAACAAAACAAATAGGAGTGATTTTTAAATAGAAAGTGGGAATGTTCTTATTTTAAATTATATGCCTAGTTAAAAAGATCTAAAGATATTCTGAATATGTTTTAAAAAGAAAGCTTTTAAAATGCAAGTTATCCAAGGTGGCTCAGTCTTCACTAATCTACTCTGGTCCTGAGACCCAGTAAGTAGTTCAAAACCAGGGGAAGAGTCTTGAGGAGATCATTTGCATATTCCCAGTGCCTTCTGGGATAAGTGAAGAGTCTCCGCGAGCTCAACGATCACTGGGTTTTGGCCGTTGCAGCTGAAAAGAGGAAATCGGAAAACCAGGGGAAGAGTCTTGAGGAGATCATTTGCATATTCCCAGTGCCTTCTGGGATAAGTGAAGAGTCTCCGCGAGCTCAACGATCACTGGGTTTTGGCCGTTGCAGCTGAAAAGAGGAAATCGGAAAACCAGGGGAAGAGTCTTGAGGAGATCATTTGCATATTCCCAGTGCCTTCTGGGATAAGTGAAGAGTCTCCGCGAGCTCAACGATCACTGGGTTTTGGCCGTTGCAGCTGAAAAGAGGAAATCGGAAAACCAGGGGAAGAGTCTTGAGGAGATCATTTGCATATTCCCAGTGCCTTCTGGGATAAGTGAAGAGTCTCCGCGAGCTCAACGATCACTGGGTTTTGGCCGTTGCAGCTGAAAAGAGGAAATCGGAAAACCAGGGGAAGAGTCTTGAGGAGATCATTTGCATATTCCCAGTGCCTTCTGGGATAAGTGAAGAGTCTCCGCGAGCTCAACGATCACTGGGTTTTGGCCGTTGCAGCTGAAAAGAGGAAATCGGAAAAACCTGGCTCATCTTTCATCGTTTTTAAGAAATCTCAAGATGGAAGAGGCCAGGAGCCATTTGGTGAGCTGCATTTCTTGCTACATGTTCACAGACTTACCAGTGGAAAAGCCAAACTTCACATGCCACAAATGCAAGCTTGTGTCCCTGTTGGAGGAAAAGTTGCAAAATCTCGAAGAGAGGTTAGCTACGTTGAAGATCATTAAGGAAGGTGAAGAGTTCTTGGACAGAGCAGAATTATCTCTTCATGTTACAGAAAGAGAAGAAATTCGAAGTGCACCTGAAGAAACAGAGGAATGGAGACATGTGACCCAGAGAAGCAGGAGGATCAGGAGGCAGTCAGCACCCATACTGCTCAGAAACCAGTACCAGGCTCTCACGCAGGAAAACAATGAAGAAATACATCAGGAAAAGACTTTGCCAACAAGCAGCAACCTTGTACGCCTTCAGAGTCCTCCTGGATGGAGAAAGAAAAATGTTGTGAAGAAGAAACGGAGAGTGGTGGTCATGGGGGATTCCCTGTTGAGAGGAACTGAGGCCGCTATCTGCAGACCGGATATAACTTCAAGAGAAATGTGTTGTCTTCCAGGTGCAAAAATTAAAGATGTGTCTGACAGGATATCAGGACTCTTCAGACCTACAGATGACTACCCATTCCTGCTACTACATGTGGGGACAAATGACACCGCAAGAAACGACCTGGAAACCATCTGCAGAGACTTTGAAGACTTAGGCAAGAAAGTGAAAGAACTGGGAGCGCAGGTGGTCTTCTCTTCCATCCTCCCAGTGGATGGCCATGGAACAAGGAGGTGGAATAAGATTCTGCAGGTGAACAACTGGCTACGTCGATGGTGCCGTCAGCAACGATTTGGATTTCTGGATCACGGAGTGAACTACTTATACGATGGACTACTTGCTAGAGATGGGGTGCACCTTACGAAGACTGGAAAGCATGTATTTGGAAGTCGCCTTGCTACACTTGTAAGGAGAGCTTTAAACTAGAACAACATGGGAAGGGAAGCAAAAGACCAGAAAAAGCCATACACCTGACAAATGCTATTGAGAACTCTGCTATTAGAAGTGGAAAGGAAGAACAAAGACGAAAGAATCTAATTAATAAAAATATTGGAGAAAGAGAAACCAATCACAAACTAAAATGTTTCTATACTAATGCACAAAGCATGGGCAACAAACAAGGAGAATTGGAACTACTAACACAGGAAAAGAAATATGATGTCATTGGAATCACTGAAACTTGGTGGGACAATACACATGATTGGAATACAAGACTAGAAGGATACAACTTATTTGCAAGAAACAGACTTGATAAACGAGGAGGGGGTGTCGCATTGTATGTTAGAAACGCGTATATCTGCACAGAGATTGAAGCTTCAGAGACTGGGAGTTCTGTGGAAACTGTTTGGGTAAGAATACAAGGACAGAACAATGGAAAGGACACCATTGTAGGCATTTACTACAGGCCGCCTGTGCAACCTGAAGCTATGGATGAACTCTTTATGCATCAAATGGCCAAGTTCTCCAAAAAATATGACATAGTTGTCATGGGAGATTTCAACTATCCAGACATTTGTTGGGAATCTCTCTCAGGCAAAACTAACAGGTCAAGGAAATTCTTATCCTCTCTTGCTGACAACTTTATCTTCCAAAAGGTAAGGGAGAAAACAAGGGGAACTGCTACTTTGGATCTAATCCTTATAAACAGGGAGGAAATGGTTGAGGAGGTAAAAGTGGCTGGGACCCTAGGAGGTAGCGACCATGCTATTTTAGAATTTTGGATAACTAGAGGCGGAAGACCTGTGAAGACTCAGACGTCAAGGTTAGATTTCAGAAAGGCAGATTTTAAGGGATTCAGAAAGAGAATTGGAGGGATCCAATGGCTGGATATCCTTAAAGACAAAAATGTCCAGGAAGGATGGGAAATCTTGAAAAATGAAATTCTCAAAGCACAGTTGTTAACAATTCCGAAAAGAGGGAAGAATAGGAAGCAGTTAAGGAAACCAGGATGGATGAACACAGAACTTAAGCACATGCTAAAAAGGAAGAAAAAAATGTTTATAAAATGGAAAGAGGGAGGCATATCTAAAGAAGAATATAATGCTGTCTGCAGAACCTGCAGGGCACAAATCAGATTATCTAAAGCTGAAAATGAATTGAGGCTTGCAAGAGATGTCAAAAGCAATAAAGGATTTTGGGGATATGTCAAAAGTAAAAGAAAAGTCAAAGATGCCATAGGATTTTTACAGGATGAAAATGATGAAATGGTAAGACAGGATGTTGAGAAGGCTGAACTTTTAAATTCCTATTTTGCATCTGTTTTCTCTCAGAAAGGAAATGTAACATCAACTGTTATTCACTGTCCTATTAAGGGAATAGAAGAATCCAGGATATCTATAAACAGAAAGATAGTGAGGAAACACTTAGCTAGCCTAAATGAATTCAAGTCTCCAGGTCCAGATGAATTACACCCCAGAGTACTGAAGGAGATAGCAGAAGAAATTTTTGAACCCCTCTCTATAATCTTTGAAAATTCTTGGAGAACAGGAGAAGTGCCAGAAGACTGGAGAAGAGCAAATGTTGTTCCTATCTTCAAAAAGGGGAAGAAGGTGGACCCAGGTAACTATAGGCCGGTGAGTCTGACTTCTATACCAGGAAAGATCTTTGAACAAATTATTAAACAACATGTATGTCAATACCTGGATAAGAATGAAGTGATTAAACAGAGTCAGCATGGGTTTGTAACTAATAAGTCATGTCAGACTAACTTAATTTCCTTCTATGACGGTATCACTGATTGGGTGGATCAAGGAAATGCTGTAGATATAGTATATCTTGACTTCAGCAAAGCATTTGACAAAGTCTCTCATACAATCCTTATTGAAAAAATGATTAAGTATGGAATGGACAAGGCAACTGTTAGGTGGATTCATAACTGGCTTAGTGATCGGACCCAAAGAGTGGTCGTAAATGGCTGCACATCCAGTTGGAAGAATGTCTCAAGTGGGGTACCACAGGGCTCTGTCCTGGGCCCTGTATTGTTCAACATCTTTATCAACGATTTAGATGAAGGAATTGAGGGTAAACTGATTAAATTTGCTGATGACACAAAGCTAGGAGGGATAGCTAATACTAGAGAAGAGAGAGAGAGGATTCAAAAAGATTTAAATAAACTGGAGAAGTGGGCAGCAACTAACAGAATGGTTTTTAACAGGGAGAAATGCAAAGTACTACATCTGGGCAATAAAAATGGAAAAAGCATATATAGAATGGGAGGAATAGGGCTATGTGACAGCACATGTGAAAAAGACTTGGGTATACTAATAGATCACAGACTGAATATGAGTCAACAGTGTGATGCAGCAGCAAAAAAGGCAAATGCAATTCTAGGATGTATTAACAGAAGCATACAGTCTAGATCACGTGAAGTCATTATTTCCCTCTACTCCTCTTTGGTCAGACCTCATCTGGAATATTGTGTCCAGTTTTGGGCACCACATTTTAAAAAAGACATCAACAAACTGGAGCAAGTTCAGAAAAGAGCGACCAGAATGGTGACCGGTCTGCAAACCCTGTCTTATGAGGAAAGGTTGCAGGATTTGGGAATGTTTAGTTTGCAAAAGAGAAGACTGAGAGGAGACTTAATAGCTGTCTACAAATATCTAAAGGGCTGTCACATTGTAGAAGGATCAACTTTATTCTCATTTGCACAAGGAAAGACTAGAAGCAATGGGATGAAACTGAATGGGAGGAGACACAGATTAGATATTAGAAAAAACTTTTTGACAGTTAGAGTGATCAATGAGTGGAACAGGCTGCCACGAGAAGTGGTGAGTTCTCCTTCAATGGAAGTCTTCAAACAGAGGCTGGACAGACATCTGACTGGGATGATTTAGCGAATCCTGCTTTGAGCAGGGGGTTGGACCAGATGGCCCAGGAGGTCCCTTCCAACTCTACGATTCTATGATTCTATGATTCTATGATTCCTCTTCTGGTTTGTTCTCGACACGGGAGTTTTCTTTTTTGTTGGTCCCTCACCAGTGCTGGGAGTGAAGGGAGCAGGCTTATTTGCTCTTTTCATTCGCTAGACCAGTTCCATTTTCTGTCACTGCCCACATATAGACAGAGAAGGCTCATCAGATTTTTTAAAGTAAGCCAGACGGTCAGCTCCCTTAAAGGTACTGTCACACTTAGCGATGTACCAGCGATCCCAA